>NC_133476.1:3526961-3569987 GCF_025370935.1 Choristoneura fumiferana | reverse complement strand
TCAAAAGCAGCTACCGAATACATACCGGCAAAGATATTTTTTAAAGCTAGTAGTATTGTCAATAATTACAATGAATATTGTAACTTATTACTTAAAACATTAAGGTTGAATTTCCAAATCAATGCATTATGGTCTCTAAATCGTCTCTACCTTATTAAGGTTAAATAAAAGCTTATTTAATGCAACATAATTAAAACAGATGAGAGCGTGTGAGCTCACACTACACCCTTCAGAAGCGTCCTCACAATACCAAGACTACACGAGCGGCGTATAACGCCTTGAAATATTATTCCCATCATATCCCCGTGATTGACGGCTGTTACGGAGGATATATCCGTCACGGCGCGGTAAACACCCCCTCCCCCCACCCCGGCCTCCCAGCCTCCCACTGAGATCTCAATCTTTAGCGGATTTATTGATTGATGGATTGATTCCGTGCTCTGTGAATAGCCAGGATTAGTTTTAATTCTGTTAATGAACAGGTGGGTTTGTTTTTGCAGTCAATGAATTGTGAATTGTCGGACATGTAGGTTGGTTTAGATTTTTATGACATTTCCTACATTAAAAACAAACTAATAAAGCTGATTGTAACGTTTGATTTTTTGAAGCCGAAATGTATGATAACGAAAGAAATTCTTGGTAGGACTTTGATTTTTTTTAATTAATATGAGATTTATTATGTTTAAATTATGTTGTGTTGTTATGATTATTAATTATGTACAACTTTTCGCTAGTTTTGTTTAAAAACTCAATATTGTACCAGTAATCAAGTTGCCTTCGTCACCAAATTATGTTTTAAATATTGATTATAAATATGTATGTTAGTTTGTAAGAATTTATATTATGGGCCAAGTTGCCCGAAATAAATGAATTTATTATTATTATTTATTATTATTATTAAAACTTAAGCTATAAGGTAGTAACTGCAATAAAAAAAAATATTAAATTAAAGTTAAAATTTATGTTTAATGAACTGTACCGTTTTTAGTAGCTAATATATGACATCACAAATCAGTACCTACTATCAAACAAAATTTATAAGAGAATCCCGTTTGACAATATCTAAAAAGTATGATCGGTAGTCAAATACTCATTCCCTATGCAAGTTTTCTATTTACCAGTCTTTAATCTTCTTCCATTCATCACCGAAACTTAACCCTTCCAATTCTGACCCCCAAATCCGTTCCGAGAATCGGCAACGAGGCGCGAACGTGGAAAAGACCCACCACCGTGGCGACATCTGTTCGCTATTTGTCAAACATCGTTTACTATTTTGGTACGGAACTCATTTTGTCAGTACAGCGGAGACTGGAGCGAGTTGTCGGGCGAATAGCGGAAACTTTTTCAACCAAATTTTGAAGCGTTCAATTTTATCGATTTTAATTTGTAGATAGTAACATACATATTACAAATATATCTTAATCTGTTTTTTTTTAAGTTTTACGACATAATCATTACTATTGGACTATTACTTATTCTGTGCCATTGGTGAAACATTTTAAATTCTTCGCAAGGAGTTAGTTAGTTGAAGAAATTGTATTTGAGCAACTGTATTTCTATACGTAATAATAACGTGACTGACTAATTGACTGAAAACGCACAGCGTTAACTGTCTAGAGATTTGAAATCTGGCAAATACATCTCTTGAGGGTCATAAGGGCGCATTAAGAACGCATTTTTCGAAATTCCTAAAGAATAGAGAGCGAGCCAATTTTTTATTTTTTCTCGGGAACCAAACCATGGATAAAGATATTGAACCAAAAATATTCTATTCAATTCAGTGAAGTACCTAAAGCTGTAAACAGCTAATTATGTAATATTTTAATTCGAAGAATTTTTGGTAAGTTATCTACACGTGACAGAGTTTAATAATACCAAACACTATTCCCGATTCGCCACCTTATCCTCGCCCTTACATAATTTTCATCAAGTTCCATTGACGCTCTTTCTCCGAGACAAGGCCGTCTTCTCTTTGGCGATCAGCAGTGACATGTGACGTTTAAACCTGACAGCTCCGTAGCCTCCCACCGCAGTATTCCCATCGGCATCAAGCTCGTTATTGCTTGTCACAGCTGCAAATGCAGTTGTCAGCGGAAGAATTATCTGTGAAAATTTCTGATGTGAATTCCTTAGTCTTACTACTTCAGGGATAGGGTTAAAATAGGGGTAGCTGAGTTCGTAGCTAAGTTTGCAGACTTCAAGATTTTTTTGATGGAGTGGCTCGTCAATTAAATAGAGGGTTCAGTATGTCTCGTGTGTGATTGAGTGCAGTGATGCAGATTTACTTTGAAGATATAGCTGGAGTTTGTTTCTTGATGAATTGTTCTTTTATTTGGTCTAGGTTCTGAGAAACACTATATTTGATGCGGTTCTAGACTTAAAGTGGCGTAGGTATTATTTTGTTTTCGTTAGCTCGTCATCTGCGCTTCTGTGATGGCATGGAATTGAGAGGAGGCCTGTGTAGCAGTGGGACGTTCAAAGACTGGAATGATGACGATGATGATGACCTGAAGCTAGTCCTTTCCCGTTTCCCGTGCCTTTTGTAAGCATTGAATTTAACAAGTGTTCACGTGATCTTCATTTACGTTTGCATGGAGTGGAGTACACCCATTCAAAATTTCATATCTCTAGACTAAGCGATATAAGATTTGGGGAAGTATTGGGACAAAAAGTAGGCAGCTATGGTGTTATATTAGAGGCTTAGTTATCTTCATACCAATTTCATCCCGATTTGTTTGAATAATTCGTCCAAATAACAGCCGTGAAAGTGTTAGACACACAGTCCTAAATATACTCTCAAATAACAAAGACGGGTTCACAAAAAAATAACGCTACTATAATTTTAATGCTTAATTATCCGCCTTTCGACATTTTTTGTGTTACGGGTACTATTAATTATGAAAAACCGGGTGAGCAAAATGTATGCTTATCTAAGTTGTAAATTTCTAGTTTTACCTAAATCAAAATGGCGTTGCAGCGATCTGCATAAACTCAGAACTGTCAATCTGCTATACTAAACAACGGTCATTCAGTTTGTGTTGGGGGAAAAAATCGATGACCACGGTCGACCCACATCGACTTTGAGCTGTCACGATTGATTGAATCAAACAGATGCAGAGCTAGCAGATTATAGACATGTATTTTAATATTATTGTCGAAATTACTTTAAGATTTTAGCTTTCTTAATTGTTATTTTCCAAAATGCTTAAAAACAAAAAAGTTAGAACGTTACTAGTAGCTTTGTTAGCTGTAAACTTGACGAGCCTGTCCTTTTCTTTGTCAACCCCTTCACTATTTTCAAAAATACAACAATTCAATTGACGATAATATTCCATTTAAATATCACTTAAAGAAATAAAACCTGCACCGGACATACGAAAGCATAGCCCAAGCTGAAACGGAGACGCTTCGTTTTGCGTTTCGTGTTCGTTCGGTCTATTTGGCTGAAAATTACATACATACCGCCTTTACTTTTTACGATATATGATCTTCTCAGTCGAATGGTAAATTAGTCTTATTTTTTCAATGTTCAGCTTTAGTAAACTCCCTGTAAATAAAAAGATGGCAAACACTAAAAACTTCTTCTTTTTATCTTAAAAAAAAACTAAATATGCGTAGACTATGCAGCTTTTAATTCCCCCCAAACACTTCAAAACCACAAAAGCTGCAAACAAAACCGCGTAACTGCAAAAGAATTGAAAACGGCGTCACTTCTACCGTCGCAGCGCGCAGGGCAAATAAAGCGACGGCCGACAAAGACGTACGTCTGGCCGCGACATCTGAGCGACGCATGTCCCCCCCGTCCCCCTCCCAATAATGATGTTAACTCACCGTTTGAGACCGGACGGCTCGCGCGTTTTTGAGACTTTGTTGGTTACTACGTTTTGTGTGGGGGTTGTTGTTGTTATTTTTGTTTTAACGCCTCTAAGCCAGGATACACGTAACTATTACGTTCATTATTGTATTTTTAAATTTTAAGAAAATAGACGTAAAAGAAGCTTGACTTGAAGACAAAGACAATTTATTTTCCGATGAAACTTCTTTTTGATGAAATGGCGTTCGCATCGAGAGGTCCGTTTGACATTAGTCTTGCTTGTGATTGGCTGTTTTAGTTATTTAACTAATCACAAACGTGACGTAAATAGCAAAGCTGTCAAATAGAACCTTAAGATAGATACTAGCGCCATCTAGCATGTCTCAAAAACCCTCGTGAAAATTGTTTTCGGCATTGCATTGCTTTTATCATGTTTTATGGAATAACACGTCAAATAACACAAAATAATGAAGAACTATAAAGATTTTCTTTGAGAAATAAGATTTTGTCGTAATATTTTTCATACTTACACCTTTTTATTTTTTGTCTTGGAGCTTTTACCCAACTAGATCACGAGAAGTAGATTTTAAGCAACTTAAAATATTTGGGTATAAATAATTGAAAATAATATCAAATGTTTATAAATGGAAATGATTAAAATTGTGCAACTTTTCGGCATCAAGTCGTATAAAATAAACATTTTATAGATCCCTTAACTCCGTCAGTATAACGCAAAAACATAACTCTACGTAAGTCATTACCCTCTACACACCATAAGACACGAAGCATACTGGAAGTTCCATCAAATAAATTTCATCGAGATTCCCAGTCGCTTCGACTTGTTCAGTAAATTGTCTTCAAGAGCTGACCAGTGGGCCCCCCTGCCCCCTGTGGGGCGTGGGGACCGAGGAGGCCAGTCCCCCCGTTCGTCTTGCTTATGACTGACGTCTGGACAGACCGAGTGATTGAGAGTGACTAGCGACTTAATGCCAGTACGAGATATAAACTCATCCAAAACGTTATAACTACACTGGCGGGAAGTAAAACGTTTTGATGTGTACAGGGTTGGTTTTGGTGGATTGTTTAGTGCAGTGTAAGGATAAAATGCGTTTTTGCGATGCGGCTGTATAGTGTGCGGTTATTTTGACGGTTGAGGATTTCTGTCAGGGATGGTTAATTAATTATATCAATTTGATGTGATTTCGTTATATTTCATGTTTAATACACAATGCTCACAGTTATGAGTCGTAGGACAGCGCCTCGCGTATCTTTACATTAAATTTTAGGCACGCTTTTGTTTAAGTTGAAATGTTCAATATGATTTGTTGAGGACAGACAAATCATAGCTTACCCGTTAAATACGTTATCATGTATTAAATATACTTTTTACTAGCAAGCTGTTACCTGCTATTTTATCTACTTACCTGTCGCTGTAAATAAAAACAATTTATACGGCAAATACACGTGTGAGCACCGTTTGAATCAACTTTGTCAAAAACCCACGGATTGGTCCAAAACATGGCTTAAGTACTTTAACAATACGTGTAGGTATGTACCCGTGTCTTCTTTTACGAGTAATAATTGTCTATGTAGCAGTTTCACAGTAGTTTCAAATCAAATAACAAATCTAAACTAAACCAAACCTCCGTTTTTCGCAAAACAATGCTACTAGCAATTATTACGCCAGAATTGTATGTACCGGAATCTTGATATTGCGTTGAATAACAGCAGATCTCTTGTCAGCGGACGGACGGACAGACGGACAGGCAATCAGACCTCTCGTCATATGAAAGCGGTAATTTTTGCTCATAATTCCTTGCCCCGACAGATAAGGTTGATGAATTTTGCAAGCCGTGTACGTAGATGACCTTTTTCATGTGCGAATACTTTTGCGTGTGGTATTTTATTATTTTCGTCCCAAGAACTAAGGTATTGTGCATTTAAGGTGAGACATTGTGTGTTTGCTAACCGATTCAAAAAAAGAGGAGGTACCTAAATCAGTTATATGGTTATGTGTTTTCTAATGTTTGTAGGTACTTCAAACGTTCGTCATCACCATCACATCAAATCGATTGATTTAGAATTTTTTTTTTAGCTTCAATGAAGATAGTTTCTGTTTAGATTCATTTAAATACGAAGGAAAAAGTACCACCCTAAGAAGTTTGCCGGATTTATTATGGTTTTAATTGCCACCACTACGTCAATATTATTTCTAGACCACCATAGAACTTCGTCAATTTGATTATTTATTTTTATTTTTTGATAATTTATTTTTAATTTTTATCATTTGTGTTGTAGCGGAAATAGAAATACAAATGTATTAATTTCAACTGGTTCGTGAGATACGACCGTATCGTTCCTTTTGTCACTCTGACCTCAAGTCAATAACTGCCAAAATTAATAATAATAATATTGTTTCGATTATTTCCAAAAAAAAAGTTAATTTTACATATAAATTGTTAGTAGGATTATTGTTTTTGTAGTGGATCTCTAATGGGTAGAAGCCTCCTCTTCCATCATTTTCCATCTTTCTCTGTGCTGGGCGGTGTTAATCCAGTTTGTTCCTGCAATCTTTATTATGTCATCAGCCCATCGCTGCTTTGGTCTTCCTTTCGATCTTTTACAAACAGGTCCAGCCCATTTTGTAGATTCCAGTGCCCACCTTCTTTCATTTAATCTACCAATGTGGCCTGCCCATCTCCATTTTAGACGTAAAGCATGTTGTAGAGCATCAGTAATGTTAGTTCTTCTCCGTAATTCTTCATTTCTGTTTTTTGTATTTTCTTTAGCTTTAAGATACTTCTTTCCATGGAGCGGTGACAAGTTGCTAATTTAGTTTTATTTTTTTTGCTGTAAGTCCATGTTTGGCTTCCGTATGTCAAGCATGGTAGAAAACACGGGTTTCCATTATTATTCTTTTAAGTTTTAGATGATAGTCACCTTTCATTATTTCTTTCTGGGTCCAAAACTTTTTCCAGGCGCTGCTGATCCTTCTGTCTACTTCCTCTTCGTTACTTTTTTTACTGAAAAATATTCTTTTCTAAAGGTAGATATAGTAATTTACATAATCAATAGGGCTACCTGACACTTGTATTGTTTCCTGTCATGGTTTGTCATTATTTTTGTTTTGCTAGAATTCATGTAGAAGCCCTATTTTCTTACTTTCCCTGTCTAAGGATTCAAGCATATTTTCTAGCTCAGTTGATGCTTTGGCAAACAGCATAATGTCATTCGGAAATTTGAGGTGGTTTAGATGATGGCCTCTTATCATAATGCCTTTATTTTGCTGCCAAAATTAACTAAGGAAAAGTTAATATCAAAACAATCGTTCGTTGAGTTTCTTGCCGGATTTTTCTCAACAGAGGTTTTTCCGAACCAGTGCAGCAGTGGTAGTTTTTTGACATACGTAAGTGTTTGCTATAGCTAGTCTAAATTGAGTAAAGCAATTTGACTGTGACTTTGAATTTAATACTTCTTAATTAGTTTATTAAGAACTATTATCTCTACAACCATACACTAATACATGTACGTCAGCATCAAAAATAGCGGGTCAATTTTTTAATCTTGTCGCATTAAAACATTTGTCACTTGCATGGCGTTACGCACGTGACTGTAAAGCGACAAAGTACAAAAGTGTATAGCTACTTTTGATGCTGACCGTACAATGTTACCAAGATCATAGAATATGTTACGTTTCCAATTATCCAGCAGTCACAAACAGATTTCAAATCTCTTTGACTCAAGACCAAAGACAATCCTGGTCATATCCAGGTCTGGTTTGACCGATTGCGTACTACAAAGTTACTTAGCTGTCAACAAGTCCCCCCTTTGGGGGGAGTGCAAACCAGGCGACTTTGAACGGCTGGGTGAAATGAAAGTAGTTGTAAGTATACCAAGTATGCTTACTGTATTCACGTTTTTTTTTTCGGCATTGACTTATCGTTCTTTCATAAAAAATAACAACAAATTATCTTACATTAATATTACGTAAACTCTCCTGTGACATTTTATTCGCAATAATAGCGAATTTCCGTAAAAATAAGATCCTGAAAAGTTTCCGACATATAATCGATCGTTGCACCTTTTAGTTTTAGAATTGTCTTAGATACCTTATAAAATAAATCACTCATATATCACTGGCGGAAAACACTATCCGCTATCTGCTTATATGTATATTATGTAAGTAAGCTTAGATCTTTTGAACTAACTATGTACTCAAATGTGGTTTTCACCATCAATTAGATAATTTTTCACGGAAGTTTCCCCGGCTTCGCGCGAGTATTGTTTTGAGGAAAGGAAGGCAAAAAATGTGAAGTAGGTACCTCTTGGTTATAGACATAAGAGATGGGTGTTTTTGTATCATCATCATCATCATATCAACCGTCGGACGTCCACTGTTCGACATAGACCTCCCCCATAGACCTCAATTTGCTTCGGTTGGCAGCGGCTTGCATCTTGGGTGTTTTGTATACCGCATATAGAAGACACATAAAGTACATACGCATCCAACTTTTTAACCCTTTTCCAGGTCCTTATTTAGATAGGTAAGTACAAAAGCTACTACAAAATGACCTTCTTCCCTTCTTCTTTCTCGTTTACCTATGAATGAAGAAATAATTTGAAAATGAATAATACTTTTGAGGACTTCAATTAATTTGTACCATGTTCTAAATTCAGCAAAGTCTAAAATTTATGTACATTTTTGTGCAATGGTCTATGTACGCACCATGACCGAAAAAAAGGTTAACATGAAGAAGTAAAAGACGCACAACCATTCTCATTTGTAATATTAGTATGATTACCAACAGGCAGTAATCTCAGCGGATACCGTTGTGTGCGCCGGCGCACGCGTCGACGCCCTTAATCAGACTCGCGCGCAACGCGTGAATATATCCCACGGACAATAAGGGTGGGGACGTAGTAATTTTATTATGGTTGTTAAAATGAAAACCAAAAATAATTATCATGAAATAAAAAAATAACGTAAAGATCCAAAGTAATTTAGAATGCGTACAAGTTTTGGATAGTATTGTATTGTAAACTCTTTATTGTAGGTACCTACATTAAAAGACATGAAACACACGTGTTCACAATCTTTAACATTTATAAGTAGTTGTGGACTTTCATAAGAGCACAATCAAGCCTATTTATTATAAATGCGAAAGAAGACATAAGTATGTCTGGAATAATTTTCTTTTAATTTTTCATTTAATTTTTATGGATTATTTAGTGCACTGATGAGTCCTACTTATATGTCAATTAACAAAATAAATACCTTTCCTGCCGTTGATAGAATCGCTCTCGCTTCCGCTCACTATTGTAGCATATGTCTGCATCACCTGCTTAGAATGAACATCAGGAAGTGTTTCTCCTATCACAACACAAGAAGACTGACAGGATTACGGCAGATACACCAACGATGTTAATAGTTCGTATGTCCGTATGTAAAGGGATCCTTTCGACTGCCATAATATTATAAGTCATAATGTAATGTTTGTCATAATTATTGTTAGTCATAATTTTTTTTCCGCTTATAAATTTGAAATTACTGTAAAACTCTATAGGTTAGGTTAGGTTTGTTTTATAACAGTTCTGAGAAAAACAAATGGTTTCAGAGAAGAAAAGAGTTATTGTCAAACATTACATTATGACTAATATTACATTATGACTAACAATTTTCAACCAGTCGATATAGACCCGTATGTAAAGCGGTCCGGGGTGGAAATTATTTCATTTTGCACGATTATGAATTACTAGCCGTTGCCCGCCACTCCGTCCGCGTAATTTTTGTTTATCGTTATCCCGCGGGAACTATGCAATTTTCCGGGATAAGGCCGTGGTCAAACCTAACTGACTGTCAGCCGCCACGTTACGCAGTTTATTGTATTTCCATACATATTCACTTTTTCGTTCACATCTAACCGACAATACGTTATTACATATACGGGTTAAGAAACATAACGACAAAAGTGATATTACATATTGCTTTAACTTATTTTAAGTTATTTGTCCACATAACTTGTATTTTATTGGGTCTTCCTCCCAAGTAGTACAAGTACTTGCCCGCGGACATTTCTCAAACGGAAAACAAAACAAAATAAGACATAATTTATTTAAATTTACGTCAACGTCGCAAAGAACATTAAAAGGTCGCAAATTTCCCGCTCAAAGCCATCACTCTTATTGAGACGAGACAAGGTGAATATTGCCTTGATTTCGGATTTTAAGATCAGGCGTAGGCGCAAACATGTTGATCGGTTCACAATTTGATTCGGAATATATCGTTCTGGTCAGTTGTAAACAAGTGTAGGTGGGTGCAGGTTCAATCCTGCGCAAGACCTATTTGAATGCGTGTGGCCATAATAAAATATCCTTTGGCTCGATTACGTATATATTGGATTTTATTTGACTTAAATTGCGTGTGGTTTATGTTATTAATATTGCGATAAAATTTCTGTTCTATATAAGGGACGTACTTTGTCACGGCCTACGGATGTAACGGTGGTAGGATTGAAACATTAATTTTGTTGGTTAATTCGGGGTTTATAACGGCAACTTTTTTCTTAAAATGGACCATGTAACCAAGTTTTAAAAGTGACCGAAATCATTGATTGCGTCAGGCTTTGTGGAAATCCATAATCATTCCCGACATGTACTCGTATATGTTACAAACCGCCCTTCTCTGTTCCCTTGTGTTTGAGCGGTCTGAGTGGAAAGCCTTGGGGGAGGCCTGTGTCCAGCAGTGGACGTCTTTCGGCTGACATGACGATGATGATGATGACATCCTAGTAATATTATAAATGTGAAATTTTGAGAGTGCGTGAGTGAGTTTGTGAGTTAGTGAGTATGTTTGTTACTTCTTAGTTAAAGTTAGTTAGTTTATAACTTGGGTTAAAACATAGAACACTTTTCATTCCGATATTCCCAAGGGATTTTCCCACTCTCTTCTCTCTTTAAAATAGTTCTTAGACGCGAACATAGACACTTAAGACATTTTTTTAAATATCTAGTTTAAAATCTAGTATGTTTAAAATTAAAGTAGTAATGTTAAATACGTCCGTCTTTGGGTCAGTGGCTTATCTACATAAGAGTCAATTTTTTAACTTAATCGGATCAGTAGTTTCGAAGCAAATTGGCCGTGACAGGCGGACAGACACGTTAGTGATCTTTTATGCTTTTGAGGTACGAAACCCTAGGACGATTAAACCTCCTCCAGCTCCTCCTCCTACAGCTGAGTTTCGAGATGCTAGCAGCGTGAATGTACAGTCGAATTCTTATCTCAAACTTCTGAGCAAAAATTTGATCAAAAATATGTGAACACGACTCTATTTTTAACGGCGTAGGAGCGTGTTCAGATATTTTTGATCAAATTTTAGAAGTTTACATACACGACTGTACCTAAAAAGATCTATGTCTCATAATATTTTCCTTGCCAATAAAGCGTTGACATTGACACGGCGTCAATTACTTGACGACGTGTCAGAATGACGCGGGTCAGGGGTCATTGCCGCTAAGGCCGGCGCACACTGGGTCGCTGCTAATTGATCAAATCAGATGATTTATGAATGTTTTCAATTGAGTTATTTGAACTGAAAGAACACGTAGATCTAAGAAGATGTAAACGTAGAGTGCTTATTTATTTTTTACTGTCTTTTGCCCGCGGCTTCACTCGCGTTAAATAAAATGGACGAAGAAAAAGAAATTTGCTTACTACGATTCTTTTGTTGCGTTTTGTTGATTGATTTTTTGGAGGATTATTATGTAAATGCAGATACCTACGACAGACAAATGTTATTTTAGACAGATGGTGCAAGTTTTCGAATTCAAATAAAATATAATCATTAATTAATACAAACTTCGGGAAAGGAATGTGAGAGAACGTAAAAGACGTGATTCTTTATCTCTAATTATTAACTTAAAACAAAGTCGTATTTATGCACGCTATGCTATGTCAGATATAAGAGCTGGTGACTGTTTTTTTTACAAAAACTGATCGTGATTGACCCCTATCTCACCTGACGTAAAGTGCAGATGAGGTCAGAGGTGCGTGTGTGACTGTATACGAATAGAGAGATATTGCATTCTATAGTGCCCGGCCGCTCAGAAGTCAATCCTGAGTCCTGACACCGCATTTTGTCTGCGATTCATATTGTTAATATTCAGAAAACTCATAGTTTTGCAATATGTCAGGAATGACTTTAACGGCCGTTCACTAGGAAAACGTAACTCACGCTCTCACTCTCTAGCTTGCCTAAAGAAAAAGTTTACTCCACGCCCCTGCCTCTCAAATCTTCCTCCTCTCAAAATTTCTCTATCACATTTTGTTGACTGCAAACAGCCGTCACCCGGACGGCCGTGACGCCATCGCGACGTTAAACGAAACGGCATTGAGCCGTCACGTTGATTGAGCCTTGATCGACGGTTGACGGAACGTTTGTGCCGCCGGTGACGCCGACGTCGTTTTAACGTTATATTTATACTGATTGAACTGTGTCGAGTGAATGAACTTTATTCCACGTGATACGTGGTGATACGTTCGGAATCAGAATTTTTATTTGTATTAAGTGGGATAACAATATTGGTTGTTTCACATTGATACGTGTAAAACGATGGATTGTGTAGAATAAAAGCGAAAACAACATATTAAAAAATTATATAGATAAAATTTCTACTCACACGAAACAACCAAACGACTAAAAACAACAACCACACAAGTGACAATTATACAAAAAAACTGTGTAAATTATACTAGTAATAGCATTAAAACCGTAGAAGTTTGCTACACACATTATATGAACCACATCATTTACATCCAAAAAAAAAATGGGAAGTACAAAAGACCATACCACCCCTTAAAGGGAGAAGTCCGCCTTTGTGCAAGTATCTCAAAGTTTGCCAATTGTATTTTCTTTCTTTTCTTTTGTACAATAAAGAGTGTACATACATACAATCAAATAAAATAATCCATACTAATATTATAAATGCAAAAGTGTGTTTGTGTGTTTGTCGGTCTTTCACGCCGTAACGGAGCGACGGATCGACGTGATTTTTGGCATAGAGATAGTTTATGGGCCCGAGAGTGACATAGGCTACTTTTTATCCCGGAAAAATGCACAGTTCCCGAGGGAACAGCGCGCGATAACCGAATACCACGCGGGCGGAGCCCTAAGCCTAAAAAGTAGTGTTTCATATACCCCTCGCCACTAGTAATAGGCCTTACGGGGTCTCGATTTGTTAACTTGCTTTATTCAGATTTTATTTCAGTGGCAAGATATCCTATTTTTTTTGCATGTGAATGTTCACCCTACTACTTTACAGATAGAGCAAAAAGTTTGAGTTTGTGATTAAATTATTTGTTAGAAAAATGTGACGTTTTAAATAAAACTAATTTAAACAATTGAGTAAATGCATTATGAGTATCTGTGTATCAGCATGAGTTGAAACAGATACACTTTTTTTGTATCACGTAAAAAATTGCACCCTGTAGATCGACCACTCCCCGGGGTCACTATCTGTCATAAAAAAAAACTCATGAGCGTGATAATACCAAGCTTTAATAAAAAAAGCGTTAGTAGATTATTGTCATAAAAAAACCTGTCAGATATTTCTTTGTCAGTCTTTGTTTCGAGTTTATTATAAACTGCATCAGGCAATTGCAGCGTGAAACATGTAAAGTGCTACCACTGGTTATATTTTCACTTTTAAATCACCTCGCTACTAAACCATTTTGTTCGTGATGATACCTACCTAGTTTATCATCAAAAGCCGTCAGAAATCACTGTTTTAAAACGCCACCTAGGTACCAAAGAATCAGCCGTTTGTTAGTCAAGTGATACAACTTTACATGCGCCGTCTCACTCTGTTATTTAGCATCAGAACGAAACGGATGCATATTTAACGAAGAACGTTCTTTGACAACCGAATCTCTACTGATTATTGATAAAAAAGTTATGTAGGTAAGTAACCTGTTGTATGTAGTAGTGACGTGGCCGCATAGATAAGTCACGTTTCATATTCGAAAAATGACATAAGTCCCATATTACTTACTACTTTATAACAGGTTGTTTACTTCAGTTTTTTGCCTACAGAGAACCGATGAAAAAATGAACGCAGTTGACGTGCAAGAAAAAGGGTAGAGTGGTGAAATGAGAGGGTAGAGCGGTAAACACAACATAAACATCTACCGGTAATTTTTTAGTGCTTCGGTAAACATGAAACTGGCCTTACACTAAGTGCAAAATTCGGACATCGTATCTTGCCGTCTTGCTGACGCTTATATTATTTACTACGAGAGTGAGAGGAACGGCACGATACGGACTTCAATTTTCGAATGTCGTTGTAGCCTCCCTGTTACTTGCCTGAGATATCCGGAGCATCGTGAAGGTACGGTATACATCTCGTAGCAACCATGTTCCAAAAAATCTCTCGATCGAGTATATCTCAGCATCGTAGTACCGTCGAGATTTACATCTCGCGCGCCCATCAATCAGTCGCCTGCGCCGCGGGCCCGAGTTCGATGCTTCGCAGATCCAAGATACTGAGGGCTACGACGCGATTTGAAAATTGAAGTTCATATCGTACCGTCTCTCTCACTCTCGGATTAAATAATAAATAGCGTCAGCGGGACGGCAAGATACAAAGTTCAAATTTTGCACTTCGTAGTACAGAGGCTGGTGCGATTAAAGAGAGTCTTTTTATTGGACGCGCGGAAGTACTTCAAATGATGTTAGTGGCAGTGTAAAGACAAAGAGGAACAAAAAAAAAGTCGTCAAGAGAGAGAAGAGAGAGATAGAGAGAGAAGAGAGAGATAGATAGAGAGAGAGAGATGGATAGATAGAGAGAGAGAGAGAGAGAGAGAGAGAGAGAGAGAGAGAGAGAGAGAGAGAGAGAGAGAGAGAGAGAGAGAGAGAGAGAGAGAGAGGCGAGAGAGTAGTGTATTTTCGATACAGAGAGTGTTGTTTATTACCATAAAAATTACTAAACATTATTTATTTCGCTCAACACTTTCCTGCTGGCTTATACTCTTTGCCATCCAATTCAACTGCATTGCTATTGAATTTACATATGTTTACTACATCATCATCATCATCATCATGTCAGCCGCAGGACATAGGCCTCCCCCAAGGTTCTCCACTCAGACCGGTTTTGTGCTTTGCGCATCCACCGCGATCCCGCGATCTACACACCTAAACACTACATACCAAAATTCTATTCTATTTGATCACTATAAAAAGTAGATAAGTTAGACTTGTAAAAAAACAATGCAAATAATATTTGACGACCACATGGCCACGTGGTTAAAGAACCTGACTACGAAGATTGAGGTCCCGGGTTCGATTCCCAGCTGGGGCAGATATTTGTGTGATTAATACGAATGTTTGTTCTCTATATATTTTTTTTTATCCATTTTGGTATGTTTATCCGTTGCCTATGTATCCATAGTACAAGCTTTGCCTAGTTTGGGACTAGGTCAATTGGTGTCAAGTGTCCCATGATATTTATTTATTTTATTCAATAAAGCTCCATTTAAACTATGCGAGAACTTGTATGCAAATTTCACTACATTGCGGTATTTGTTTGATCAACTGAATTCATTGTCGCTCAATAGTCTGCGATGTAAAGCGTGCAAGTTCTTGCAAGGTCTAAATGGGACTTACATTGTACATTATACTCGTGTTTTCGTGAAAAATTAAACTTCTACAGAATCAACAACAGTTTTGTTTAACGATTAATTACATTTGACTTTTTTTGAACATTTATTATAATGAGCTCACTGGTTCTCTATTGTTTGCCCGAATTTCATATGCCTGAATGTATCGTTTTCTAGAATTTTCATTTGCCATAAAGTAATTTATTTCTGGAATAGTAATTTCTTCAGAGTTGATATTAAACTAACCTAACCTAACCTACTGCATTATATATGATGACATTTAAAAAATCCTGAAAACAGCAAGGTTCTATATATTTTATGGCAAACGTTGGTATGGCAAGTGAAATTCGGGCAAATGAAGTTCGGGCAAGTAATGGTAAACGGAGCTCACTATATAGCCTACAAATACTGGATAATATACGAAGTCAATATACAGGGTGGAAAGTTGAGATGGGGCAGTAATACTGGGCTAAGACATTAACTTTAGTTAAAATGGTCAGTTTTTAGTTGTCTACATACTGCTTAATTTTCTTTAGGGATCAAGGATGCATATTCGTAAAAAAACAACATGCGAAAGTTTCACTTTGCAAATTAATACCCTACGAACTGTATGGAAAAAGTTTTCTTTGATTTGTGGGTGTTCTAGTACTCTAACCTTAATTGGTCTCAAATTGTTTTAATCCTTGATAAAAATGGGACCGATTGGCATTAAAAAAAGTCAAATCTGTCGATTTTCTCGCTGACTGTACATTTTATTAAAAATCTGTGAATGTCGATTGTCATTACTCAAAAAGTTAGTAAAAATGTTCGTTAGTTGTCTACATAGCAATAATTAAGCAGTAGCAACTTGCTCCATCTTTCTTTAACCATGAAGGTCATATTCGTAAAAAAAACATGCGAAAGTTTCACTTACCCTTATTTTAAAATACGAACTGTATGGAAAAAGTTTTCTTTGATTTGTTCTAGTACTCTAACCTTAATGGTCTCAAAGTGTTTTAATCCTTGATAGAAATGGGACCGATTGGCATTAAAAGTCAAATCTGTCGATTTTCTCGCTGACTGTACATTTTATTAAATCTGTGAATGTCGATTGTCATCACTCAAAAAGTTAGTAAATCGTAAGAGCACCTAGCAGCAAGGGATCTGGCGTGCTCCATCTCCACTTTCCACCCTGTATGTCAACCACAAATAATAAAATCATGAAAAACATATAACAGCCATATATTTATAAGTCATCGCCTGCTGAAAGATTTGGGATTAATTTTAAATAGATACAATATTTGTAAAGCATAAAATGTTCAAATTGCTTGGATTTATTCTACCATCCACCAACCTTCTCACAATAAACATCACAAAACAATCCGTCTCCTGCAGTACGACGCTTCAGTGCCACAAGGTCCTACAACGCAAGACGTCTTATAAAACAAGCGATAGTGACAGACGTATTGATTCGTCTGTCTCCTTGCAAAAAGTGCAAGACTTGACGGAAGGCGATGGGTGGAGGGCCGGGCGATCCGGCGACCAGTCGGTCGAGCGGTTAGTTGATTAGTCGGCTGACCCGCCGTATTAGTTTTACTTCTTACTTATTATTATAAACGCGAAAGTTCGTATGGATGGATATTTGTTTGGATGTATGTTCGTTACTCTTTCACGCAAAAACTACTGAACGGATTTGAATGAAATTTGGCACACATGTATATATACCCTGGATTAACATATGCTTATAAAATCTAGAAATAATAACTGCTGGGTTTAGAATCATGAAATTGTGGTATGTAGGTAGCTGGAGGTCTGGAATAACACATAAGCTACTTTTTATCCCGATATTCCCACGGGATAGGGATAAAATCTTGAATTTTCAACCGCTGGGTTTAGAGTATTGAAATTTTGGATAGTTGTTCTTGACACAACCTCAATGAAGACCACGATCTAAATATTGGGAATACCCAGAGGATTTTTTAAATCCAGGAATTTCAATTGTAACTAAGTACTAGATCGAATAGTTTAGGCGTGCGAAGCCGCGGGTAAACTAGTACAAAATATTGAGACCTTAAATTTTTTTTATTCGACTGGATGGCAAACGAGCAAGTGGGTCTCCTGATGGTAAGAGATCACCACCGCCCATAAACATCTGCAACACCATTGTATTGCAGACGCGTTGCCAACCTAGAGGCCTAAGATGGGATACCTCACGTGCCAGTAATTTCACCGGCTTAATGAACTAACAATTACTTTGCTCACCCGCGACCTATGATAGCTGCACGTTTATGCAAGAAATGTGTATTCATGCAGTTCCTCCACCACCACACTGTAAGAACACACACAAATTACACTTACCCAACTATCACCACCACCACACCACTCTGACACGTTTCGAACTCATCCAAAGCTCATCTTCAGAGAAATACAACTGTTTACCATGCTACGAGGTGCATACAATACGGTTTCAAGTAACATTATGCCAATCTTCACCGTACGTTTGAAAAGTCTGTTAGTTTTTCCTTAGTGTAAAATTAAATAAAGCCATGTGCACACGCTACGTTGTTGAGTGCGTTTCCTCATAGGTTGAGTGTTGAGTGCGCTCGGTCTCGAGTCGAGTGCACATGCAAATGAGTGCACTGTTTAAAGGGTTAAGCTCAACATTACAATTTTAAAATTGCGAGGATCAGCACAATTTTATGTATTGTATTTTTTTAATTCAAACTTCAAATTTAATATTGCAAGTCAAATTTGACTTACCATTGTCTTTGTGATTTTGAAATCCGTCTAGCCGTTTAGCCTTCAGCGGCTACAGAGGTGATCAAAAGTAACCTAACCACCAAAAAGTTGGAAACCCCTGACTTTGTCACTTCAACGGCTAAACCGATTTTGATGAAACATGTCTAAGAACCATCGCTAGAAAACCTGCTTTCAAATAAAAAACTGCACCCGTTTAAGAGCTATAGTGCCATAGACAGACACACATAGCGGTAAAACTTATAATAACACCCCTCTTTTTGCCTCGGGGGTTAAAAATAGCCAAATTTAAATTCATATGCACGCTCGAAAAACAAACTATTATTTTCTTGATATTTCATTGTTTTTGTTAAAAAATTCTTCATTAAATTTGTTGTCCACAATCTCACCGTCATCGAAAATAATAAGCCTATAGCGATACACTCGCTTTATAAACCAGTTCGCATCGTATTAAAATATAAATCGAATGAAAAATTGTTTTTAAATTTCCTGACACGTCAAGAACGAGTCAAGATCGAGAATGATTGACCGAGGAGCGGGATGTCAGAATTAATAACAGCTTTTGCCGTAGCGAGCTACTGACGGTGCATTCTGGATGTAGTTGAAATAAATTATTTTTTCCTAATTATACGTATGAAAAAATTATGTGACTGCATAAATATATACAAAAACCGACCAAGTGCGAGTCGGACTCGCGCACGAAGGGTTCCGTACCATTATCTATAGGTACAACATTAGACATTAGCAAAAAAACATGTTTGTTGTATGAGAGCCCCCTTAAATATTTATTTTATTTTAATTTAATTATTTATTTTTAAAGTGAATATACTTAATATTCTATGAATATTTCAAGCGTCTACGTGTTGCCGATATTAATATCGAGCAAAAATCGTCAAAAAATCACGTTTGTTGTATGGGAATGGGAGCCCCTCTTAAATATTTATTTTATTCTGTTTGTTTACTATTTGTTGTTATAGCCGCCATAGAAATACATAATCTGTGAAAATTTCAACTATCTAGCTATCACGGTTCATGAGAAACAGCCTGGTGATAGACGGACGGACAGCGGAGTCTAGGGACCAGTTTTTACCCTTTGGACACGGTCACGGAACCCTAAAAAGGGTAGATAAGTATGTCACTAGTTTATCTCGCGTGTACTACATTTCTGTGACAGGCTGGTTGTGCTAGTATCGTCTGGTTCGCTTGACATATTTGACATTTGCATCAAGTCTGTGTTTGGTTGAATAACTAAAAGCCAATCGCAAGCAAGACTAAACGTCAAACGGCCCTTAAAAATATATTTTGCCCTTACCAGGACTTCATTTAAATTTGTTCAGCGGTTTAAGGGTAACAGACAAGTAACAGACATACAGACAAACTTTCACATTTATAATATTAGTAAGGAAGTAATCAAGGAACTTTGAAAGTTTGAGTTGGTGTATCTCATATTTTCAATCTTAAAAATTGGTATCAAGTTTATTGCTTCCCCCGTTTATCAAGTGATCCCTCTGTCTAACATTGCCTGTGGTCCAAAAATGATGAATAATATTATAATTACGTTGGGCACGTCTTAATATCAATAAAGCCACCAATAACTATCAGGTAGACGCTGAGAAAACATCAATCAATCAACCTGATGCTCACAAAAAGTGACCTTCAAAGATATCTGAGTGTGGACATACCCTTAAAACCAAAAATGGAAGTGACTTTTTATTTGCGCTTGACTGGTAAATTATATTGGTCTTGGATGTTTAATATTTGTGTACCTATTTTCCGTTGCCTGGTACCCAACGTACAAACTTTTATATTTTAAACAACTTCATATTTTACATTTATTTATGTGTGCGTATGGCAAATAAATTATTTTGATTTCTTTTGATTAGTTTGGGACTAGGTCAATTGGTGTCAGTTAACCCCTCATATTATTTTATTTAAATGTCATATTATGCCTTGGTCAATTTGTAAAAGGACACTTCTAAAAACGCTTGAATGAGGTTTGTAAAATTTTATAAACAAATTTGGTACAGAAAACAACTGTCCCATAGTGTATTTTTTTTTCATAACTTAATTCTTGAACATCAGGCAGACGTCCTGATCCTTCAGTTTTCCTTTTGAGGTACAGAACCCAAATAGACTCGTTAAAATACAACATTCTCGTTGTCATTTCGTACAGTAGGTAGACTAAACATTAAAAATTAAACCCAGACTGACAACCATTTGTCTGAATTGACATCAAACGACTGACATTGACATTATTTACGTGCATACGGTATTTAGATAAAGTTTGTTATTTTACATATGTTTTAGGTACTTTTAAAATTGGAATTAGGTAATTTAAAATTATAAAAATACCAATTTCAAGTGTTCGGTACTTATCACAAAAAACCAGTCAACTGTGAGTCGGATCCGTGCGGCTATCTATTTATTACTGATCTCGAGATTCAGTTTTGTGAAAGACCGACAAATTGACAGTAAGCGACAGTAACAGGATTCCGTTTGTCACCCTTAGGGTACGTAACCCTAAAAAGCGGAATCTTTAATGGATTTAATCTAATATCAGAATCATCTTTGAAAATTAGCAGCAAAACATTATTTGCTGTACCTAATTTAATAGGTCATATCTACAATATGCTGTCATTAGAAATCAAAAAAACCATGATGGCTGACAATGATCCGTTGAAAGGCCGGCCTGCGCGCGCGCACCACTGTTTGTCTATTTGCGTTAGCTGCTCTATCTCCCAAACTGGTCAGGTGTTTGTAGACGACTTTGGAGGTCTGTTAAAAAAATTGGATAAATATTGATCGGGTTCGTGAGGGAAAGTAAAGTAACCATAAATGACATGGTTTGATTTGAAATTAATATTTCATTATGTTTTTTAATGTAATTTAATCGGACCAATATTATCTGTAGTTTGGTTTTTAGAGAATTACGACTTAGTAGTACAGGTTTTTGTAGGTGGTAGGACCTTGTGCAAGGTCCGCCCGGATTGCTACCACCATCTTGCTCGCTAATCCTGCCGTGAAGCAGCATGCTTGCACTGTTGTGTTTCGGCGTGGAGAGTAAGACAGCCGGTGAAATTACTGGCACTTGAGATATCCCATCTTAGGCGACTAGGTTAGCAACGCATCTGCAATACCCCTGGTGTTGCAGATGTTTATGGGCGTTGGTGATTTCTTACTTGCTCGTTTTCCATCCAGTCGAATAAAAAAAAACAGTCAACTACAAAGATATCCACAACAAAAAATCACAAAAATATAAATAAAGGCCCAACAAAAAACTCAACAAGATTTGTCTTAGTATATACCTAATTTATTGAATCCGGCATTACTTTGCGGAGGTCCATATCAATGAACTAAAAGAATTTCTTTGCTCACCCGCGACCCAGGAGGTGAAGGAACTGCATGAACACCCATATCTTGAATAAACTTAGCTATCATAAAGGTCGCGGGTGACCAAAGAAATTCTTTTACGAGTAGTTCAAGGTGATACATTTTGTAGTACCTACTTATGAGTTTAGTTTTAAATAGGCCCCACTGAAAAATAGCGCTGCTGAGTGAGCTTGATTGTGCAGAGTGGGTACCAATTTATAATTATTTATTTCTCCCTTTTGATGTATTTTCTGTGTATCGAATATGTGCACTGTATACATAAATGTTTATCTCTATCTTTCTCCCTCTTATATTTAGGTAGCTAGAGAAAACGTCTCTAGAAACATTAAATTTGCACTCCTTTTCTACACGTGACCAAAAGAATGCCACTGTCATTTTTAACCCTACAATGCGTGCGGCTTTGTTGTGCTAAAAAATATGTTATAATAATTGGGGTTTACTTCAAGAAAAAAATAAAAAAATATATATAGTAACAATGGTCGTTGGGGTCGAAAAGTTCTCGAGTGGAGACCGCGGATTGGCAAGCGCAGCGTAGGACGTCCACCAACGAGATGGACGGATGACCTGGTTAAAGCCGCGGGTTCACGGTGGATGCAGGCCGCTGCCAACCGAAGCGACTGGAGGTCTATAGGGGAGGCCTATGTCCAACAGTGGTCGACCTACGGCTGAGATGATGATGAGGAAACTAGAAATGAAAATAAATAGTATTTATACTTAAAGAAAAAAAACAGAAAAATTGTCTCTTCTATTTGTAGAAAAAACCGGTAAGTGGTCCGTCAATAAAGATTAAGAGAAATGTTCGGAGAGACAGGTGACTGACGGGAAAGTCGGCCTGTCCGTCAGTTGAAGACTGATCCCGCTGGAATTACTTTAAATACAAGATTATCGCTTAAAAGGTAAAACGCTCAGCTCGTGGCGAAAGCTTTAATTGCTGTCTTTTTCTGCTTTTTAAAAGGAGGTTAAGCTAAGTACGAATTATAAGGGAGTCATTCCAACACTGACCGAGAGGAACTTGTTCATTTTGTGCGATCCCAATTGTTCGAAAAGTTCTAGAATGGAGACCGCGGATCGGAATAGGACGCCCGCCAATAATATGTACGGATGACCTGGTTAAAGCCACGGGTTCACGGTGGATGCAAGCCGCTTTCAACCGAAACAACTGAAGGTCTATGGGGGAGGCCTATGTCCAGCAATGTGTCCTACGGCTGATATGGTGATGATGAATGGTATATCGTAATTTCATTCGTTCACTAGGATCGTTAATTTCTTTGTTCGATGGGAAACGACTGACGCGTTCGACGATGAGGCGAGGACAGGACAACTAGCAAAGCTCAGAGTTCTATATACTTAACAAACGTGTAAGTGCGAATTAAGGATTTTTTAAGGAAGGAACAGAGTCCGCATTTATGCTGAGGCGGGAACTTTTTCACACACAATTTAGGTAATATTTATGTTTGCTTGTTTTTTTTTTGTTTTTTTATTTTTATATTTTATACTTTTGTGTTTTAGTAGTAATAATTGTACGTGTATTGTGTGCGGAATAAACTTTTTCATTTTCATTTTACGAACGTATTGTACCTGAGCATTTCTCATAAAAGTGTCCCGTCATGAAATATTATTATTTTTAATCTACATAATTGTTATCGTTTCTTTTTATACTAAATTATTTTTGTTGAAATAAAGGGTTTTGACAAAAAATTATTAACACTAAGGACGAGATCATAAAACATAAACTGCATAAAACATCCAAAATTTCGTGACGTCAGGAAAACGTCACGAAATCTTGTGAGGAAAAAAAATCGTAATTTTGTAACTTCATCGAAACTTTCTATTGGATCCGACAACAAAGATTATCTGACTTTTTATCACTTTTACCGCAAGGTTTTGTATATATTTAAGCACAATATTACATATTTTTTGTGTTGTAATAGCGTTATTTTATTTATAAGTTGGACAACTTTTTGAGAAATAGTCACCTACCACCACCAGACCACACCAGAGACACCAGTGGACGACCAGATGGCCTAGTGGTTAGAGAACCTGACTTCGAAGATTGAGGTCCCGGGTTCGATTCCCTGTCGGGGCAGATATTTGTATGAAAAGTACGAATGTTTGTTCTCGGGTCTTGGGTGTTTAATATGTATTTAAGTATGTGTATCTATCTATATATTTATATTTATCCGTTGCTTAGTACCCATAACACAAGCTTTGTTAAGCTTAGGTACTTTGGGACTAGGTCAATTGGTGTGATTTGTCCCGTGATATTTATCTATTTATTTATTTTACCTATATCTTATATGACTTGACATCTAATATCCTGTTGATAAACGCTTGTGTTTATTTTATAAATACTATTTAAAGACGTATGAAAGCTTAATCCCTCTAATTATGAGCCAAGCGGCCTGTGCCTGTATTATGCCTAGATGATTATGATGATGAGATTACAATTACGTACCTGAGGGCCTACTCCGAAGTTCGAAAATCGAAGTTCGTATCGTGGTCTCCCTCTCGCTCTACAGCGCTAAAAACAAAATGTTAATTTACACAATGCACTACGTAAACTGATGCCAAATTCACTGCATGTCCATCACTAGCGGTGACGTCACTAGCCAAGATTAACGTAAATCTGTTTACATAGTAGCGGACCACCGGAGAGCGCGTCACTCAACGCGCACTCGGCACTCAACGGTCACTCAGTTGAGTGCGCTTGCGACAAATGCTGGCTGGTGTGAATGAAAATTGAATTAGTAACGGTCTATTTTGGAAGTGCTTTTTGTTAACGACAGCGTCGGAGTGTCTGGATCGTCGGGAGAATACGATGCTCGGATGCGAGCCGTTTTGGGTGCTAGCTGTGATTGGGAAGGGATCGAAATACAAATATATTTTTTTTATAACTTTTTAATACGGTATTTGACTATTTTCTATATGTTTTATAAATTAAAACTACACAATGCCTGTTATCGAATAGAAAAACAATTTTTAAGCTATCTTTACAAATAACAAAGTTATAAAGGTTTGAAATTCAAGATTAGACAGAGAAAGACATACTGGCATGTGACGTCACACGTCAGTACCGCCATACTTGCTGCATAGAGAAAAGCGTTTGAGAAAGAAACAGGTAAATATAGATTTTTCAAGAAATCCATATAAATCCAATTTTCAACCGTTTTAAATTTTCTCTTCGCTAAACACTATCTGTATTCTCTATTTTTTCATAATAATATTAAGATATGGCAAAATCAGGAGTTGTCAAATACCGTATTATAAATTATGTGCGAATAATGAATGCCCATTTAGTGCAATTTTTAATTTAAAAATTAAACAGACCGCCAATCAGCTGACATACTTTTTATAAGCTGTCAAAAACACAATTCCTTGTAGCTTTTGTAGGTTTTGTCAAGGACAATTCATGAGCCATGGAACCGTTTCACAATAACCGTCATAGTGATATCGCATTAATTAATAATGAAATCGTAATGACTTTTCCAATGAAAAGGTTCCATGGTGGGTCGTGAACTCATAAATTAAAGTCCTTGGGTGTACCTACTGAACTGTGGTGTAAATAATTTAATATGGGCTCTCTTCTGCAGAGACAAAAATAGTTAAGTTATCCTTTGACGACCGGATGGCCAAGTTGTTAGAGAACCTAACTACGAAGCTGGAGGTCCCGGGTTCAATTCCCGGCCGGGGCAGATATTTGTATGAATAATACGAATGTTTGTTCTCGGGTCTTGGATGCTTAATATGTGTTTAAGTGTATGGTATTTGTCTATATTATATAGGTACGTTTATCCGTTGCCTAGTATCCATAGCACAAGCTCTGCTTAGTTTGGGACTAGGTGAATTGGTGTCAAGTGACCCAGATATTTATTTATTTACTTACTTTCTCACGTGGATTCTGAAAAAAAGCTAAAACGAGACGAGATTTACTCACCTTTGTCTTTGTCTGATACGTCATTATTACTATTTCGCTCACTTTCTGTCTCATTCATGACATAATATTTATATCGTCTCGTTGGCTTTGCTTTAGTTGCGAGCTTACGATCCTCTTGAGAGGCCATAGGTCACCACTAGGCTATCAAGGCAAAGACAATGTACGATATACTCATTAGAGTTACATACCTATATGAAGTATTGTATGTATAGTTAGCAAGGACTAGCCAATCTTTAAATCAAGTGTCAAAAGTCTTCTACGGCTCAATTAACCTAATTAACCATAACAAATTAGATTCCCCTACAATGACGTCATAACGTCCTGCGATTAAGCCTCGCGTCATCACAATATCGCACGTGTGTGGTCCAGCCGTTAGAGAAAAAAGAATCTCCGAAGTCGTCCGGAAATCGCTGAGAGCGGCCGAGGACGTCTGAAAATCGAATCGAGTGTGACGTGCTTTTGAAAATCGAATGAGGGAAGCTCGTAATTTGAATCGTGTAGTGATGTGACATTAACATTTTTAATATCGATTGTTAGGCTGTTGAGTTAAGGAATTTGATGTGCAGTGTGATTCAGAATTTAAATGTTGATTTAGCTACTCGAGTGGTTTTTTATACAAAGCTTAATGTGTTTTATCATTTAGCGATGAATTGTGGTAGAATTATTGCGCCCGGGACTTAATTGCAACAATATTGCAGTGGTTGTTATTACAGGTAGATTTGGTGTAGGTAGGTACTTACTATTAAAAAAGTACCTCACAGATTATTTCATACTAAAATTCAACTGCTTCTTGCGCGTGAATATTTGTGTGTATGTTTGTACCTACGTAAGCCTTTATTCGTCATCAATTTTCTATTCAAGAATCATAAAATAAAGTTTCTGCAGTTTCCACGAAGAACAGTTACTATATGATGAAACACTCACAAAAATTGGTTACCGGGTCAAACGGTTTCTCGTAAAACGGCGCGATCCCGCGATTACCTTACAATTAGACTTAAACCGGGCCGCCAAAAAAACACAATCGCGCCGAACGACATCTAATAAAAGACGCTTCGATAATAAGCCGAACAATGAGATACGGATCAAATTAACGGTCAAACGAACACAAAAGCCGGGCAATCAGTGGAACGATTCTTTCCTAGCGTTTCACGTATTTACGTCACATTTCTTCGATTTCGCGGCACGTCCAAGACGTAATAAGCGTCCGACGGACGGAGGACGTCCGTCGCGTCCGTCACAGGGTGGGGGGAGGGGGGGTCGTTGGAGTTAATGAAGTTTTCTCGTGCGATTCCCGCAGGTCGGCACATGCGGGCAGAGTTTGCGGCACATATTGCGCACGTCGCCAGCCATCGCCAGATATTGCTCGAAATGTTTTAATAAGCGCATCCCCACGGCCGGCCGTTTTCACTCCGTCTTATTAATGTCTATTGTTTGAGAGTTGTTGTGGTGACGGAATCGAGTGAGTTGCAATGGCCGGTCGTAATTTGGCGGCCAAATGTCGTCTGGTTAGTCTTGTACATAAAGTATTGTAACTTGCTGGTCTTATGTAGAATATAATTGCCGTAAAACAAAGCTTCCACGCTGTATGAGCAAAATTAAGTATATTTTTTTTTTATCAGGCGTTACTTTGCGGAGGTCCATATCAATGAACTATGAGCAACTTCTCCATCTCCGTGATTTTGGTAGGTTTCAGGTCAGTTAAGTACTTACTAATTGTATAAAATACATATTTATTTACAGGTAACAGGACATCACACGGAATGTTTTAATTTAGCGGAACGAAGTTTTAAAGTCGAAAACACTGTTTTAAAAAATCTTTTCAAAATATACTTTTTGCTGAACTCGATTATGACATTGTCTTCAAAGCAGCAGATAATCGGATTATATCATAAATGGATCTAAATTGACGAAAATTTATTAAAATTGTTACTTAATTACAGTTAAAAGTAATTAAATTAAGGGTGTTGATAAAAAAAAAGAAGATACAAAGAGAGATACTGTACCATTTACAATACTAGTAATTGACATTACCATTATCTCTGTATCTTTGTGTGTCAATAAGTGTGGATAAGCAATTAACGTGCCTTTTAAAAGGACTATGATCCATTTTGACCCGCACAATAACTCCTTTAATTTAAAGTAGTTTCAATGTTCTGAATGTTACAGTCGTGGTGAAAGTCGTTCTAAAGTCAAAGTGGACGTCAAACGGCAGCGCAGCCGTCACTCTGATTGATTTACACTTAAAGATAAGCGGGTTTCCTAGCTCCTTCATGTTTTGACTTTAGACAAGTTTATGTTTATATCGTACTTAAAAACCTCGTTTTATGATGTTAATGTTTAAAGTTTTAACAAGTTTTAACGTAATTCACACAACATTAATAATAATTTTGCGAAAACTGTGCCATAGAGAGAGTACATAATATAGCTACTGATATAGTTGACAAACAAAAAACACTCCTTTTTGAGAAAAAGAAAAATCGATATTAAAAATAACAACAAAACGTAAAACTCTCCAAGTAATTTCCCTGCGAAAGAGTATAATATAAGGCTGGCTAAATATTATTTTTTACGCTTTTATTAGAATCCACTTATGTGTATATTGTATGAGAAAATCCTTCTTTTCAAATAAATGCAGTTCTATTGTGAAAATTTGCCTTTGCCTAGTAATATAGTAAGTAATAGGCAGATGACGGTAATAAGATGGATGGTATAAAATGCCCATGTAAACAAACGTACCTAATGGTTGTTATTTTTTATGAGTTTTCGTCTACCTATAAAAAGGACATTTAACAACTCTACCGGTCTTTTAAAAAGCACGTGTCATCCTTTAAATAGGTTTATAATGACAAGAACTTTATTTATTATGAACAAGCTTTACGAGCGATTTTACGATCAGCTAATAGTCGATGAAGGTTTACGGCCTCACTGAGCACACACAGAAATATGGCAATGAAAGATAATTAGATGGCAATAAATTATTATGCTTCTATCGATAATAAAATCGAACTGCCGTGTCGCGTTACTAGCGTAATTCCGATTTGAAATCGAACAAATTTTACGTTCGAATTTTAAATAGTTGTCATAGAACAATAAAATTATAGACAGACAGTTCTATCTGGCCAGTTTGTTAACTGAGTAAGAATGAATAAAGAACATAACAAATTCCAAAATTGGGCAAACGAAATCCATTCGAAAAAGCTCGACTGTCGCCGCGCTATTTATTCTAAACTGCATGCAATCCAAACTTATGCATACAGCCGGTCCAATCTCACGGCCAAATTAACAAACTTGCTGCACGTAGTTACAGCATTTTTATTTGCTACGTTACTTTTAATGCTGTGTCTTTGTAGTTTGGTCTATGATGAGGTGAGCAAGTATTCTTTTTTTTACCTGCAAACGATTTTTCCTCTATATCTACGTATTTTTTTAAAATAAGATAGTTTTAAAATATCACAGTTTTTTCCGTCTTTTTATAAGTCTTCATTACTCTCTCAACATTATAACAACTTACAGTATAAGTATGTGTACTTTACGTGTTATCACAAAATTAGCGTGACAGAAAACACAAAATATACCTCGTCACATGTTTTTGTATGTGTCCAACGAAGGTAAAAATAAAAAAAAATACCTAAGAAACGGTTTTTGTAGCGCACGCTTCTGCAGACGCAAAACACCCGGTTATTCGATTGATGAGCCCTAAACGCTAATTCAAGGCACGCGAAAATTAAGAATTATCCTGCTTTCTTGCTCCGCTTTGAAATGAATGAAAACTACAATAGAGAGCTATAATAACCTAAGCATTAACGACTGAAGTATACTGACCTCGCCGTCAATAAACCCGTCGATTCACCCCAGGAGTGCATTAATGACATTTTTCACATGTTTCTTACTCAGATCACAGGTCAACCCCACGGGGGGTGTCTGGGGGTGTTCGGGGTCGCTCAGGGTGGGGCGGGTGGTTGGCTGTGGGGCGTTGGGTGCAAGGCGCGGACGTCTCGCGTCAATCAGTTCGGCCCGACGTGACCGGGTTGTAGAGCGTCGAGAAGTTAGGTTTTTTATGATCGTCTTCGGCGATTATTCGACGTAATCTTGCCTGTTTTTGTGTGTTACGATCTGTTGGATCGCTTTTATTCCGTTTCGAATTTCGAATGCGATAGATAACTGGCCGGTTGGAAGGATTCGTTTTAGGTTTGTTATGTGCCAGCGTTTTTTTTTATTCTCGTACAAAATCTATCAAGTTAATAATATCGTAATTCATCATTGCAAACTAGTTTCGATAGAAAAATAAAATTAGGCGCTGATGCATAGATTTCAAAGAATAACAAAAATAAACCTTCTTACCAATTATTAGATTACCACAGCCGTTATAACCATATATCTACTTACCAATTTGATAAGGTAAATGACCTTTGTATTTAGATTCAAAGTTTGTCCTGTGCTGAAAAAGTCAGGTGTAAAATTTAAATCTAATTTTATTACTAGTGAGGCTCTTGATATTTCGAGTACTTACTAAGGACCCTTTTTACTGTAATGTAAGGATTTTTTATCAACCACGGTTTTAGCCTTAATTTTTAGGTTTGCATTCCGTACCTCAAAAGAAGAAAACGGAAACATCATCGTTGTGCGTCTGTCTATACCTACGACTGTTTGTCTGCCTGTCCCATTGACATCTATGTACCTGCCTGCCCCTTTTCCTCAGGAACGCTTTGAGGTATGATGAAATTTAAATCAAATACTCAGGTCTGCTACGGCTACCCTTTTAAGTCAACGCAATCAAAAGCATAAGTAATTAAAAATATGTTTTCATATAAATTACCTTAACCTCCGGTTGTCCAAGAAACTTGAAATATTTTGATATGAAGGCAATCTAACAAAGCGTGTCTGTTTATCACTGATGTTTAATTAAAAAATGCTCAAGCTGCCCCTTCTACATTGAATATACTTTGGCCCACCAAAATAGGGCGCCAAAGTAATGTTGACGGCTGTCAACTGCAGACGTGACATGCGACTGACAGCGGCCCGATGACAGGCCCACCTGTCACTGTGACAGCTAGCGGCTCGTCAGCGCTGTTAATGATGTTTTTTTTTAAAGTTACTTTTGTTTTGACGTACTTGAACTCTGTGGTAGGCTATAAGGCCTTTTTAGAGTCAGAAAATAATTTAATACCAATTTTTTTGTTCTTAGAACATGCATCACTGAAATGTATGCTGTAAGCTTACGTCATTTTAATTGATTTTGATTTCTTCCTAAACTGGGTTTTAGGACAGGCATTCGTATCATGGATAAAGGTGAGAAATCTCGTAAATGGTATGTAACATTAGCCAAATAAGTGGTCTACCAATATTTAATCAAGTTCCTATCTAATGAATATGTCGCTAAAGTCGAACTTTCAAGTTGACTGACATTGTCTATTGACATCTTTGTTATATGACATGCAAACGATTAACAACTTTAGACCACAGATGGTACATTGTACAATTCACGGGGCTATTTAATTTTACAAAAAATAGGTCTAGACAAAAACGTAAACTCCCATGTGGTCATTAGGTACTTGAGAAGGTATTGATGATTGTTTTATTTAAATTGTAAGCTGGTCTTTATATTAAACAAAAACTGGGAAGTACAGTAAGTACTCGTATTTTTTATTACTACAATGTTAGCAAATTTACATTTCTTTTGCCTTTCTCTTGAAAAAACTTTAAATTCTAAGAGTAAATTAAAAGCTGGCATCCGATATCAACTACCAAAATTAATCTGTCCTTTATCAAGCCGCGTGTTCGAAAAAGAAAATCCACCGAAAGGTGAGCAGATCACTCGAAAACGACGCTGAATGAATGAATGAATGACTGAGCGAATGAGTGAGCGGGCCGGGCGGTCGCGGGACACCAGTTGATCAGTGACGCGCCCGTGTCTGTCAAAGTCATTCGGTCAGATAAGAGCGGAGGCGGTTTATCTTATCTGCGGTTTTTGGACGTTGAATTAATTACAGGCTGGTTTTAGTTTTTATTTCAAAATTGAATTGCGGTGGAGTCGCTTTTCGATTTTCAAATGGATTTTGATGCTTTTGTTTTTTAATTGACTGAGTGTGAGGAAAATAAGTGGCCAGTAAATGTATATGCAAGGACGACATAACGCGATACTTGTAAATAAATTACCTAGTTAGGTACTTTATAATGCTCATGGTATGCATTTATGTAGAAGGAATTTATGATTTAATTAGAAATATGACAAACTTTGTAATAAAATAATGAATTCATAATATAATTATAACGGTACAGACAAAGCCATTGTGTGATATTTATGTTAACGATTACCGAATAAACGCCATATTGTTACAGAAGGCATGTTCATTTAAATTTATGCTCAGTCCCATATTACTATAATTTATGGAACAAAATGCCAGGACAGGAAATGAAGTATTTCATACACATGCCTAGGGTTATTAAAATAAATATTAAACAGTAATTAAAGTTAAGAATAACGCAAATGTCATCGTCAACTGTTTGATATTACGCATACCTATTTGATTTCCAGCGCTATTATTATATATAACATATGTGGAGTTAAGTTACACGTTGGTGTTCGTCAGTAATGAATCGAAAGCCGCATTTCATTCAGCGATTCTTGCATTTATTAACGCTATCGCCTGCATTAAAACGCACTAGTGGTTTGTAAATCAAAAAGCCATAAAACGCCGCAATTGGAAGCCTACTCCACGCTAGCGGGCGGCTGATTTATTCGCTCACCGGTGTCGGCGCGAAAACGTACCGTGTGACGTCACGGCTTTTGTTTTTTTTTCTGGCTTTTTGGCTTTTTTATTGATGGCGCTTGGATAAAAAGTGGCTGGCCGGCTAAGCGGAGTGGCGTCAGAATTTGTGAATGATTTTCGTTTCGGACTCGTCCCGCGTTTTATGCCCATTTGTCAGCCGGGTAAAAAGATGCATGTACGGTGTTTTGGCCAGTTTTTTGCGCTTTTTTGGCCGCTTTTTTGGGCTTTTACGCGGATCCATTGACACGTGAAAGTGTGTTAGCGGTGGTGCAGTTTGTAAATCGGCCGGCTTTTTGCCATGTCACCGTTTTAGTGGGTGTTTTAATTTCAATTTATACAGTTTTAGTTTATTGCTAGTTTTGTTTTTGAAAAAGCTTTTTAATTGTAAAACGCCGATAGTCTGTCGCTAAGTGTTGCGAATGCTGATAATGAAGTTTATGAATGAGTGAATGAAATAATTTATTTCAAGGTTTCTTGCGTTTGTTTATAGCTAAGTATAATATATCTGCCGCTAAGAAATAATCAATCCTGACATCTGTCATCCTGGTACTAAATACGTCAATGTTTTTGTTTTTGACGTATTCAGTATGGGAGTGACACGTGTCAGAATTGACTTTTTAATGGCGGACTACTATATAAGTAACATGTTTAATCACAGATTATAATTTTTTCCCTCGTTAATTTTAATAACCTACATGATTATAACAAATAGCATAGCAAGATGATTATAAAAAAATATAATAAATAATATAACAATACTTAACAATAAACGTTTTCATATAAACAAAGAGTATAATAAATTATAAAAACAAAATAAATTGGCCTGAGGCGATCTTGATTGACACGATGCGGTCAGACAGCCGACAGACCGACAAAAGGGTTTATTACTATATTTAAAATTATATGCTTCATATATATAGTATGTGAATGTGTTATGATGAGTGAATGGGTTTTACGATAGTTACAGTCACCAGCATTAATATCTGCCACAGCGGAGCGTGCAAAAATATCTGACACGTACTTCCGGCCCTAGAAATAGAGTCGTATCCGATATTTATGCACGCTTGTTGTGTCAGATATTGGCGCTGGTCACTGTACATGCAATCAAGCAACTTGCAATTGCAATCATTGTAGCGTGCGCGTGTGTGTGTGTGTTTGTTTGGATGGATTTTAATGTAGAAAAGAAAGAAAAAAAAATATTTGCCAACAGTAACCATACAAGATAAAAGATAAAATACAACACAGATAAAAAAAAAGATTTACCTACTTTACGAGTAAGTTTTCTGTCCTCCAGCAAAAGTAGCAAACTCAGCTAATGCTTGCGCTTACGTGGAAGCTGCCAGCGTTAATGAAATCCAAGATGTAATTTTTGGGAATAAACATTGTGAGTTTTAGTAAAATACCGGATTTTCAGTTAAACTACTGGTTCTGATGGTTTTCGCGTAGGAAACCGCGGGTTAAAACTAGTACAGATATATTTAGCCCCAATAATTACCCCACAATTACCCAATACAACACTGCCATCTATCTGACCAGCACGTAACATGAAGACATAAAGCGGGTGATGGAAGCGGGCCGCAAAAATGTCGGCCAACAGTCGTGGCCAAACCGCGGCCCGATTTATATTTCACTATAGCGGCCCGATTTACGATTTCATTATGCAGCCCTGGCCTGTGCCGCTTGTAAATTTTAAAAATGTAAAATTTTTAACTGAAAATGGCGCTTTTTTGTTGTTTCGTTGCCAGTTGAGTGAAGATAGAGGGCTGTCAAGTTACTCGTATAGTAGGGACAAATTGCAGATATTGCTGCAGTTTAGGCACTCGTAAAGTAGCCACCCCCGACGCAAAAAGAGGGGTGTTATAAGTTTGACCGCTATGTGTGTCTGTCTGTGGCACCGTAGCTCTTAAACGGGTGGACCGATTTGAATGCGGTTTTTTTTATTTGAAAGCTGTTTTTCTAGCGATGGATCTTAGACATGTTTTATCAAAATCGGTTCAGCCGTTTTAAGATAATCAGCTCTTTTGTTTGCTGCGGTAGGAATTTTAGACGCATAGTGGGTATTTACTTTACTTTCAAACATATTTGGGACCTAAAATTTGAAACACCCATGTATGCTATATAACTATGCAAGATTATGGAATTCTCGGCCTGATGCTGCAGCCAGGATATCCAGAACACTAGTAGGTACACTCTTGATAAAACTATAGCAGATATATCGTGTTTGGATCCGTTTTTGAGTATTCAGTATTTGATTCTTTAAAAGCTTTTTAACCCCCGACGAAAAAAAAAGAGGGGTGTTATAAGTTTGACCGCTATGTGTGTGTGTCTGTGTGTCTGTGTGTCTGTGTGTCTGTGTGTCTGTGTGTCTGTCTGTGGCACCGTAGCGCTTAAACGGGTGGACCGATTTGAATGCGGTTTTTTTTATTTGAAAGCTGGTTTTCTAGCGATGGATCTTAGACATGATTTATCAAAATCGGTTCAGCCATTTCAAGATCATCAGCTCTTTTGTTCGCTGCGGTAGGAATCTTAGACGCATAATGGATATTTACTTTACTTTCAAACATATTTGGGACCTAAAATTTGAAACACCCATGAATACAATATAGCTATGCAAGATTATAGAGTTCTCGGCCTGATGCTGCAGCCAGGATATCCAGAACACTAGTAGGTACACTCTTAATAAAACTATAGCAGATATATCGTGTTTGGGTTCGTTTTGATCAGTATTTGATTCTACAAACAATGCAATGGTGGCAACAGGATGAGCTGATGCTGCAGCCAGGATATCCAGCACAAAAGTACACTCTTAAAAAAAAAAATAGCACATATGTCGTGTTTGGATTCATTTTGATCAGTCATTGATTCTACATACAATGCAGTGGTGGCAACACGACGAGCTGATGCTGCAGCCAGGATATCCAGCACACCAGTATACTCTTGAAAAAATAATAGCAGATATGTCGTGTTTGGATTCGTTTTGATCAGTAATTGACATACAATGCAATGGTGGCAACACGACGAGCTGATGCTGCAGCCAGGATATTCAGCACACCAGTATACTCTTGAAAAAATAATAGCAGATATGTCGTGTTTAATTCCTTTTGATCAGTATTTGATTCTACATACAATGCAATGGTGGCAACACGATGAGCTGATGCTGCAGCCAGGATATCCAGCACACTAGTACACTCTATAAAAAATAATAGCACATATGTCGTGTTTGGAATCGTTTTGATCAGTTATTGATTCTACATACAATGCAGTGGTGGCAACACGACGAGCTGATGCTACAGCCAGGATATCCAGCACACCAGTATACTCTTGAAAAAATAATAGCAGATATGTAGTGTTTGATTCCTTTTGATCAGTATTTGATTCTACATACAATGCAATGGTGGCAACAAGATGAGCTGATGCTGCAGCCAGGATACCCAACACACTAGTATAGTTTAAAAAAATATATATCAAAGTTTAAAAAACATGAAATAAAAACTTAAATTTAAAATTTAAAAACCCCGACTTAAAAAACGCCAGCAAAATATAAATAAAAACGCCCAAAAAAAACGCTGCTTGAAAAGACAATTAAAAAGTAAAAAATAATTATGCGCTACCTAGCTGTTGCCCGCGACTTCATCTGCGAAGAATTCGTTTATCTCTATCCCGCGGGGACTATGCTGATTTCCCGCAAAATTAGCCTAAGTTAATTTAGTATAAAGTATCTAGTAATATTTTTTTATCTAAGCGTTGTCGGTGTCGGGGGACCGCTAAGGTAAATACAACATATTTAGTTTCATGTTAACCTTAGCGGGCCCCCGACACCGACGACGCTTAGATAAAAAAATATTACTAGATACTTTATACTAAATTAATTATTACTTCCAATGTATGATTAATGTATGTGCGGGTCAAATCTTGCAAGTGCCCCACTTCTAATAGTCTTGAAATTTGGCATACTTATGTAAATTGCGTGACAGTACAATAATCTGGTAGTGACATCCTGATAGTCCGACCAGGAACGTCTCCGCAGGACGGAACTCTTCAACGGTTAATAGCATCGACTTGAAATTTGGTACGCAAATGTAGTTTGGGTGACAATGCAAGTACAGTCCACAAAAAATACAGTCAGCAAAAAGAACTTGTATTAAAAATGTTTTTTTCTCCAAATTTGTTTTTTTCTCGCTTAAACCAAAAAGTGTGGGTTATCGTTGGACCATCATCATTATCATGTCAGCCGTAGGACGTCCAACTGTTACACATGGTGTCCCCTATAGACCTCCAGTTGCTTCGGTTGGAAGCGGCTTGCATCCACTGTGAACCCGCGGCTTTACGAGGTCATCCGTCCATCTAGTTAGTAACTTTGGTAACGTCCTACGCTGCGCTTGCTGATCCACAGTCTCCATTCTAAACCTACCTATATATAGATAGCTAATAGCAAAAATACACAAGTCGTTTATCAATTTGGAGAACGCTGTAACTATAGGGTATGCTTGATGGTGTACGTAGATAAAAAGGCGAAGACTCTTAAACACTTGTTTTAATGCGACAAGGTTACAACAAGGTAGCCATGCGGTCAGGATCACGTATAACAGACGACAGCAAAGATGGCGCGCCGACACAAAAAATCGGCCAGTATGAGTATGCCTAAAACACAACCTTCTTTTAAAAAAATAATAATAAGTAATTCAAATAAACATGAGTGCGTCGCTAACAGTAACTAAAGAACTACCTAACTCGCCTAATTTTATGGGCAATAAAGAGCATTACATACATACATTTCAAAGGATTTCCTTTTCAATTTTACAGGTGGTAGGACCTTGTGCAAGGTCCGCCCGGATTGCTACCACCATCTTGCTCGCTAATCCTGACGTGAAGCAGCAGTGCTTGCACTGTTGTGTTTCGGCGTGGAGAGTAAGACAGCCGGTGAAATTACTGGCACTTGCGGTATCCCAACTTGGCCTCTAGGTAGGCAACGCATCTGCAATACCCCTGGTGCTGCAGATGTTTATGGGCGGTGGTGATCTCTTACCATCAGGAGACCCACTTGCTCGTTTTCCACCCAGTCGAATAAAAAAAAAGAAAAAAAGTCAATTTATTAATATATTTATAAACCAAAGCCACATAATGTCAAACTTTTCCTTCGCCTTAGACGAGCAACATCCAGTTATCTCCGACCTTAGGCATTAAGGCTCTCATTAAGCGAAATATCTCGAAAATTCTCGAAACTTCCAGATAACTCCAACAAACAGAGATGGAAACAATAAAAAATAATCTCTCTCCCTTTCTGGGCCATAAATAATGATTACGGGTGGCTCGAACACAATTACATACTTGGGATGGCCCGCAATGGATGTTTACAATCGCGTTTCATTTCAGCGAGTGTAAATGCAGTTAAGTGAAAAAAAAAAAACAAAATTGGTTGCGGTTCGCTTCGTATTAGTGAACAAATTTATTGTATTATATTGTATTGTAAAATAACAATATAATAAGATGTACATACAAAGGCGAACAAGGCAAGCTTAAAGGGAGCTCTTCCAGTTCACCTTTGAACGAGTGACAGGATATTAGAAAAAAGAGAAATAAATGAATAAAAACAATACCTACATATACATACATAAATATTTAGTGTATAAAAGTCTTCTTTCTTTCTTTAAATTATTTTTTACTTCATACCCGTTTCTAAGAAAAAGACTTTGACATAGGTACAAACACTGAATTAATCCTGTTTGTTACTAAGGGTTTATTTTTAACGATAACTGTATGTGGTGATAAGCTTTTATTAAACTTTTCTACTTAATTATTTTCCCAAGAAAGTTATCACTAAGCTTCAGTATGGTCTTGCCCGACGATAACGACCACTCTGTCAAGAAAGTAGATTTAGAAGGATTTAACTATGATCGAATATTTGGAATCGAATTTCATTCACATATAGTGCAGATCTACTTTCAGTTTTTCTTCAAAAATGTTGTCTACACGACTATACAATTATAAACCGTTAACAAATAGAACAGTCAGAGAAAACCTTGTATCAAAAAACACTTCGTTATGTTCGTTGGTTCATGCGCGTATACCCTAGAAACAACGAATAAACTCCAAAAAAATTAACGGTTATTGTTTCCAACTCTAAACATTCAAACGAGTTAGGCTTCTGCCAGCCCCGTGTTTGGCATTCATTAAAAAAAATACCGGTTTTTGTTTGCAACTCTAAACATTCAAACGAGTTACGCCTCTGCCAGCCCCGTCTTTGCCAGTCGTTATTATAACCATAGTGTATTTCATAATACGTACGCCTGGGGTACCTAATAACGACCCCGCGCCTTATCTCCCGTATTAAACCATAAAACATTATAATTTACAGCGATGTCGCTATGACGCGCTGTTTGCGGCGCTCAAAGTTTGCGTAAAAAAATATTTCGGAAAATGTAAAACCACTGAACTGACTGAAAACTATTTTTTTATTGCAAGCTTTTCGCTGGCTGCAGTTATTGTTGACTATACTTGCTTTGTCATCCTATCTTAATTTCATTTAATTCGATTTTAAGCAAATGGACTTGCTAGATTTGAAGAAATCTTACTTTACATACAAACATTGGAGGTAAAATAAAAAATTAAAAAATAATAATAAAATATTTAGGAAAAGTACGAATTTGAAATTTTCTGCTATTATTATTTGTTAAAATAGTGGATTAAACTTTGAACACTTTAGTGTTGTACCTACCGTAAACCGGGGTTACATTAGGAAATTTTGGGGCTTCTTTGATAGTTTTAAAAGCGTTAAAATATAAATATTCACAGCTCGATTGAGCAAATGAAGTAAAAAGTTAGGTAATTTATGAAGGTAGGTATTTCACTGCCACAGATGGTCTAAAAAATAGGGAGAAAAAAAAATAGTTTTTCAAAGTGATGCATTTTCAAGTTACCCCGTTTTATTTACGGTCGTACTTTTAAAATGACATAAAAATACATTGAGTTAAGCTAAGTACATTCAAAATATAAATTAGAAATAATTTTCTGAAGTAAAAGTAAGAATGTTACATTAAGTCTCAGTGTCATCAAGAAAATAAAATATTAAACCTGTCGCTTGAACCCCTAACAAAAGTAATTAAAACCCACACGAAAAATAAACCGTACCTATAAAGTATCACCTAAACCCCTGCCCCAGCGTTCGTCCGCAAACTTTGGCAACCTTTGCCAGATACTTAAAAATAACGGCACCCTAGCAAATACCCTTCAAAGCATTGTTTTAGCGCCGATTCTGCATTCCCTGTTTATTTAAACATTACCCCCCTTTTCCCGGCTAAAGGGTCTGTTTGCATAAAACCGATATTTTGTTAATTCGGTCACATCACTAAATTTCAAGTTTTTATACAGGGCGGAATTAATTTTGTTTTGGGGTTGTGCTACGTAATTTTATAGTTTTTGGAGTTGGGATATAATGGGGTTGAAATGAGGTTTTGTTTAATTTAACGTTAACATTTAAGGTAAAAGCCACATTTATATAAGAAGCTAGCTGACGCCCGCGATTTCTTCCGCGACATAAACTTGCTTATTGATATTGCGCGAGAACTATGCAACTTTTCGGGATAAAAACTATTCTGTGACCTTTCCAGGGTCTCAAACTATCTTCGTCCTGAAATTTTCATTTAGCTCGATATAGGGGCTGTTTCAGCACCCATTGATTAATTTTATTTGACGGATAAATGTGATGCCGTATCTGTTTGTTTTTTTTTCGAATATACGGAGACGGCATCACATTTATCCGTCAATTAAAATTAATCAATGGGCGGTGAGATAGCCCCTTAGTGGTTTAAACGTGAAAAGGTTACAGACATGCAGAGTTCATCATCATCATCATCCCAGCCTATATATGTCCCACTGCTGGGCACAGGCCTCCTCTCAGAACAAGAGGGCTTGGGCCATAGTTCCCACGCGGGCCCAGTGCGGATTGGGAACTTCACACACACCATTGAATTGCTTCGCAGGTTTGTGCAGGTTTCCTCACGATGTTTTCCTTCACCGCAAAGCTCGTTAAATTTCAATGTAATTCCGCACATGAATTTCGAAAAACTCAGAGGTGCGAGCCGGGGTTTGAACCCACGACCCTCTGCTTGAGAGGCGATAGGTCAAACCACTAGGCCACCACGGCTTCTATATATTTCATGCAGAGTTACTTTCGCATTAATAATAGTGAGAATTAGCTGTTTCCCGGATCTCCGTATGCAATAAATTTAAGATTGGTTTTTTGGAATCTTTTTGTATTTTTTATTTCAATTCCAAATTGTTTGTTACTTTTACGGTCATCCCGTAAAACCTATATCGAAAATACAAACTGAAATATAGATCCACAGAAAAACCAGAAAAATAAGACCAGCGCTGGGAATCGAACCCAGGTTCTCGGCATTCCGTGCCGTGTGCTATACCGCTACACCAGCGGTCCAGCGGTTATCGGTAATAAATTTGTTTATCGCTAGGTATTCCGCGGTAACTATGCAATTTCCGAGACAAAACTGTCCTCAACTATCTCCATAACTACTAAATTTTATCTAAATTGCTTAATTAGTAACAGACAGACAGGAGTTACTTTCTTATTTATAATATTAGTATGGATAAGGATGAGATGGCAATCAAAGACAAAGTCAAAGTCAATCAGTGGCAACCCTGACTTGTAACTAGTGACGTACCTTTAGGTATTAGTCTTTTATTTGTCCGATTAACCGGAACATAGTGTAAACATTGTACTAGGTTACTTGCCAGTAAACATGCGTAGGTAAAACCTGTTTAATAAACCTAAATAAACGTTTTAACTGTGTTTATTCGTAGTAATATTTAGTGTAATACTAATCGCGTTACGTTTCAGCAGTAATCTTTATGTTTGCGTTTTACTAAATTTGTATGCATTTCAACTAGTGAATATTATGTTTCTCGAGCAGAGGGTACTCTGGGTTCCAGCCTGGGAAATTACACGCGGGACTAGTACGGATTGGGAACTTCACACACACCAGTTAATTTCTTCGCCTGTATGTTCAGGTTTCCTCACGGTGTTTTCCTTTACCGTAAATCTCGTGGTAAATTTCAAATGTAATATTGCGCATAATTTTTGAAAAACTCAGTGATGCGATGGGCTTGAACCTACGACCCTGGCTAGGTCAAACCACTCGGCTACTACTACTACAATCACCAATCAGGCTACAATCAGGTATCAATAAAAAAAAAACTTATATTGGCCACAGACAAAGAATCGCGTCACTCAATTTCAATAAAAGAATTTAAAATTCAGAACGGAAGCGTCATCTTTCAATTTAAAAAAAACGTTCGCGTTTCCACAGACCACAGACAAAGACTCCAGCCGCCCATTTTCGGCGGTTAAAAAGAGGTAAAGGCTGAACTACCGACACTTAATCACGAGGTATTAACGGCCAACCCTAGAACGCAAATGTGTGCATGAAAATGGAATCAAGGGGGGAAATGCAAAGGAATCAGCCGGTGAGGGGGGAGGGGCAAAGCGTCGCAGACCGGACACTTTGAACGAATTATGACGGTCATTATTAGAACGTGGACAGAATTAAATTGCTTCTCCCCCCTTTGGGGGTGGGGGCTAAGTGCCGTTACCTGGGCGATACTTGTGAGTTATCTCAGATGTTTTGTTGTGAGTTTTGTGTATTTGGTGCGGGGTTTAGAAGAGTTAGCGCGAATTGATAACATCGGTTTCGAGTGGTGAGCTGAACAATCTTGCGCTAGACGTGGCTTTTTAAAAGCATTCATTTAAATTCCTACGTTCATATCTATGTCTATGTAAGTAATTGGGTATAGATCAGACGTTTTCAACCAGTGTGCCGCGTAAATTTTCAGGTTTGCTGCGATTTCCGCGAAGTATATACTGTGCCCTTAGTGTAAGTTTTTGTATGGAAACACGAACATCGCAAACGCTCCGCTAGAGGCGCTGTTCGTGTTTCCATATGAATTGACATTTTAACGCGAACGCAATCGAGACGTATTTTTTAACCGAAAACTTACACTAAGGGTACTGCATAGAAATCATGAATATATATTTTAACGAGAAAATAGTACGAAAACAACTGACGCGTGGCGTGTGCAATTCGCGTTGTCAGGTTGTTATGGTAACGGAGCGGAAGCTTTGATTATTTCGGCAAACCACACATTGAAAACACAAACTGAAATATAGATGCACAGAAAAACCAGAAAAATAAGACCAACACTGGGAATCGAACCCACTAGCTAGAGTCACTGCTTAAGTGGCTAAATATGAAACAAACAAGCTGAGATATGTGGAGCATAGGGGAAATTCGTGTCTGTACCGTTGACCAACAGTGGTGTAGCGGTATAGCACGCGGTACGGAATACCGAGGACCTGGGTTCGATTCCCAGTGTTAGTCTTATTTTTCTGGTTTTTTTGTGCATCTATATTTCAGTTTGTGTTTTCAATTTAGGTTTCACGGGATGACCGTAAAAGTAAAAATTTGGAATTGAAATAAAAAATATAAAAAAGATTCCAAAAAATCAATCTTAAACCACACATTTTTTGTGATCAATAGGTTTTGTGCCTTGGTCTGTTTGATTTAAAAAAAAGAGATCATTTTGACAGCTGTCAGTTATCAAATGTCGCCGTACGTACGTGTGTGTACGTCTGTGTGTACGATGTGTCGTTTTACCGCGATATTTGACAACTGACAGCTGTCAATACGACTTTTTTAATCAAACAGACCAAGGCACAATC